>NW_027495318.1:0-45291 GCF_021521415.1 Bidens hawaiensis | reverse complement strand
CTCTTTATTCTCACACTAAATGTGTGTGTTGTGTGCATATGTGATATGCGCCACGCGCAGATGTTTCATGCGCTTGCGCATAGGTTTTGGCTTTGTGTCTTCATGACATCCTGATTTCAAGCCTCTTGTCTATATCTTGTGGGTTGACCCGCCCCGCTCGATGTTAAGGCGGGTGCATACCCCTTCAGTAAGGGAAGCGGGTGGAGCAATCACGGTGGAGGAGGTACGTGTGAACCCACCAAAAGCCACGAAAGTTAGGATCAAGATGTTGTGTGCGAGCATTTGCCATACTGACATCCTATGTTGCAATGGAATACCTACCGTATGTCTATTCACATAAAGTTTATAACCATGTTTATATAAGCGGACTGGTTGTCTAACCAGTTGTCTTACTGGTTCACTAATCAAATCTGTCTAATCAGTTCACAATTTAAATAAACAAGAAGACTGGAAAACGTCATTAATAATTACAAATTAATATATTTAATTAATTATAATTTTAAAGCATAATGTGAAACTTGTAAGTCCCAAAATCGATGGATCTAAACAATAAACTCAGATCAATACGCGTTATAGGAGTGCAGAAAGCAACTATAACATAAATTGGGCGAAGAAAAGATGAATCGAGAGAGAACATGTGTTAAAGATGAAATATTATTTCCAAAGCACTTAGGAGTTCTAGGTGACATGACTAGCCGACTTATTTTTGTATGGACTTGTAATGTTAACAAAATATGAAGTCGAAAGTGCTAGATGAACCAGAAAACGAATTTTGAAAATAATTTTCTTTGTCTTTAGCATGATCAAACCATTCGGTCTTGTTCCCTGATCCAACCGGTCCAGCCAGTTAATATGTAGCTGGTTTTGCTCCAATCAATCGGTTCGGTCTAGTTTTGAAAGCAATGTTTTTGACGAGGCCGGTTCGTGCGTATATGGAACTAAAGCTAGGGATTATGCCCACAAATTTTTAGGCCCCAGTTTAATATATATATATAAAACTTATCATACTATTCAAACAATACAAGATATTCACATGACCTTCAACTAGGATGTCCACATAGGATTCCAAGTCATCCGGTTTCCATCTTTATAATTGCCACATAATTCACTAATTAATATTTTATTAAATCATAACCTCACTAATTAATATTTTCTATAACCATAACCAACTATTTCCTTTCAAATGATTTAAAAATCGATTTTGACCACAATTTATAATTTATAACTATTTTGAGTTCCTTTTTTCTAGTATAACTATTCTTTTAGCAATTGAATGATTTGTATTACAGTTTCTCATTTATACATAATTTTCTTACTTCTTGTGGTTTTACAGAGAACAATGTAAATAAATCTTATGATATTTACATATATATATATATAAAGTTTGAAATATTTTTCACCCGTTTGTAACACAGGCCAGTATCCTAGTATATCATATATGTTAATATGTATAAGATTTAAGCTGCCTTTAGTTTAAACAAGGTTGTTCTCGTTTAGTATCTCAGATGCTATGTGTCTGTTTTGTTCCATGTTTCTTGTTTAGCCTTTTGAAACCAGCTTATAATTTCTAGTTCAATTACATTTATTTCAATTAAGATACTTTAATGTCGTGTTTCAATACATTTATATTATGTTCGATGTCTTTAAAGAGACAAATCTAAAATTGTCATTGTAGGGGTATGGTACTAAACCCGGTTTTACGACCCTAAATTTATTATGTTTGGCTTATTTTATTATATGGACTAATAAAATGTTATTGGGCTGAGGGGGTTTTGTGGAGGTAACCCTAACTGGGCTAGGCCCATTAGGGTACCATGATGGTGGCCATGAGGCTCCCTATATAAGGAGGTCTCCACCTCCTTATTAGGGGTTGGTCATTCTCAATAAGAGCCACCACCGTATTTTTGTGTCTGTGAACAAGAGATCCTGGAGATTTCTTAGCGGTCACCTCCACACCCCCAAAAAGTCATTGCAGATCCCAACCAGCCGGAGAAGAAGATCAAGACGTGGTTCGTTCATCTCGAAATCCGTGGAAACACCGTCATGGATCAGGTCAGATTCATCTCGTGCTTCGACATTGGCGCCATCCGTGGGACGACAATGAACCACGCTTCGCTTCTCGTCTCGGCCCTCCGATCTGTTCATCAATATCTCGGGTCTACGGTTTCTTCTTTCAGATATGTTCTATGGAAATCCAAAAATCCGTAGATCTAAAAAATACTTCTAGATCTGGAAATACACAGGAAGAAATACCACCGAACTTTTGGGGAAAACCCTTAGATCTGTGTTTTTTTTAAGTGAAATATACCGAATCTAGTTATGATCTTTTCAGATCTGGGTTCGTTTGAGCAACAGTCACACTTCATATTCATAGATCTATAAATCCTATTAGATCTGTTGGTTTTACATAAAACCTACCTGATGTGGATATTCAAAATCTCTAAATCGCGCGCGCCACCGCGGATCAAAATCGCTCCCTGTGGATCAACTTCGGATTCCGCATGCGCGCTCCCGGCGATCACTCTACGCCACAGCGGGTCGCATGCGCGCTCCCGGCGATCACCACACGCCACAGCGGGCCGCATGCGCGCTCCCGGCGATCACTCTACGCCACAGCGGGTCGCATGCGCGCTCCCGGCGATCACTCCACGCCACAGCGGGTCGCATGCGCGCTCCCGGCGATCACTCCACGCCACAGCGGGCCGCATGCGCGCTCCCGGCGATCACTCCACGCCACAGCGGGCCGCATGCGCGCTCCCGGCGATCACTCTACGTCACAGCGGGTCGCATGCGCGCTCCTGGCGATCACTCTACGCCACAGCGGGTCGCATGCGCGCTCCCAGCGATTACTCTACGCCACAGCGGATCGCATGCGCGCTCCCGGCGATTACTCTATGCCACAGCTCACGAATATCACATGCTCACGCATCACGCATGCTCACGCGTATCACGTATGCTCATGCATACCACATATGCTCACGCATCACGTATGCTCACGCATCACGTATGCTCACGCATATCATATGCTCACGCATCTCATATGCTCACGCATCACATATGTTATTGGGCTTCACGTACGCTTATGCATATTAGATGCTCACGCATCATGCACGCTCACGCACCACATATGCGCGTGAGAATAAAGGAGACATTGCGCAGGCCGCGCATAAGCGACATAACAAATGAACAGTCTAATCCAAATCAGGATAAGAACAACCATGATTGTACTCATATGACTACGCGCCATACTTAAAGGTTGGGAATCCTCATAATATCCCATATGGCTACGCGCCATACTTAAATGTTGGGAATCCTCATAATATCCCATATGGCTACGCGCCATACTTAAAGGTTGGGAATACTCATAATATCCCATATGGCTACGCGCCATACTTAAAGGTTGGGAATCCTCATAATATCCCATATGGCTACGCGCCATACTTAAAGGTTGGGAATCCTCATAATATCCCATATGGCTACGCGCCATACTTAAAGGTTGGGAATCCTCATAATATCCCATATGGCTACGCGCCATACTTAAAGGTTGGGAATCCTCATAATATCCCATATGGCTACGCGCCATACTTAAAGGTTGGGAATCCTCATAATATCCCATATGGCTACGCGCCATACTTAAAGGTTGGGAATCCTCATAATATCCCATATGGTTACGCGCCATACTTAAAGGTTGGGAATCCTCATAATATCCCATATGGCTACGCGCCAAACTTAAATGTTGGGAATCCTCATAAACCCATAGGCCACGCGCCAAGCTTAAAGGTTGGGCACACCTCATAATTTGCCCGATGATGGGAACCGTGCAATACATCTACTTTTAGTTGACATGTTTTTGCAGGTTCGGCTACGAGCCGCACAAACACCTATGACATCATTATTATTATCTGGCCACTTGTGCCTCCATTATTATTTTGAAAACAGGCCGGGATATTCATCCTGTGCGGAGGAGGCCCTTGTGGGCCAGTCATTATCATCATTTTATAGCTCGTAAGACGCCACGCGCGCAGGCTTCATTATTCTCATAGATCCGTAAGTCGCCTCGCGCGCAGGCTTTTATTATTTTTACAGCTCGTAAGTCGCCTCACGCGCGCAAGCTTTATTATTCATATAGCTCGTAAGACGCCTCGTGCGCAAGCTTTTATTATTCATATAGCTCATAAGACGCCTCGCTCGCAAGCTTTTATTATTCTTATAGCTCGTAAGACGCCTCGCGCGCAAGCTTTATTATTCATATAGCTCATAAGACGCCTCGCGCGCAAGCTTTTATTATTCTTATAGCTCGTAAGACGCCTCGTGCGCAAGCTTTTATTATTCTTATAGCTCGTAAGACGCCACGCGCGCAAGCTTTTATTATTCTCTTAGATCCATAAGTCGCCTCACGCGCAGGCTTCATTATTTTTACAGCTCGTAAGTCACCTCACGTTCGCAAGCTTTATTATTCTTATAGCTCGTAAGTCGCCTCGCGCGCAAGCTTTTATTATTCTTATAGCTCGTAAGACGTCTCGCGCGCAAGCTTTTATTATTCTTATAGCTCGTAAGACGCCACGCGCGCAAGATTTTATTATTCTCATAGATCCATAAGTCGCCTCACGCGCAGGCTTCATTATTTTTACTGCTCGTAAGTCGCCTCACGCGCGCAAGCTTTATTATTCTTATAGCTCGTAAGTCGCCTCGCACGCAAGCTTTTATTATTCTTATAGCTCGTAAGACGCCACGCGCGCAAGCTTTTATTATTCTCATAGATCCATAAGTCGCCTCACGCGCAGGCTTCATTATTTTTACAGCTCGTAAGTCGCCTCACGCGCGCAAGCTTTATTATTCTTATAGCTCGTAAGTCGCCTCGCGCGCAAGCTTTTATTATTCTCATAGCTCGTAAGTCGCCTCGCGCGTAGGCTTTTATTATTCGGCGTGCTATATCTTATTCATGCTAGTGCACCGTCATTATCATAAAAACCACAACACGTCACCATCATGAAGAAAACCTCCCAAAACTCAAAGACAATAAAGATAAGGCCGAAGAAAAGGGAAAAAACCGCCTCACGCCCTAACACACCTCATAAAGTCCAACGCTCCACCTAAACGCTTGCGCGCCCAGGAGCAACGCTGGACTTAGGGGGGCTTGTAGGGGTATGGTACTAAACCCGGTTTTACGACCCTAAATTTATTATGTTTGGCTTATTTTATTATATGGACTAATACAATGTTATTGGGCTGAGGGAGTTTTGTGGAGGTAACCCTAACTGGGCTAGGCCCATTAGGGTACCATGATGGTGGCCATGAGGCTCCCTATATAAGGAGGTCTCCACCTCCTTATTAGGGGTTGGTCATTCTCAATAAGAGCCACCACCATATTTTTATGTCTGTGAACAAGAGATCCTGGAGATTTCTTAGCGGTCACCTCCACACCCCCAAAAAGTCATTGCAGATCCCAACCAGCCGGAGAAGAAGATCAAGACGTGGTTCGTTCATCTCGAAATCCGTGGAAACACCGTCATGGATCAGGTCAGATTCATCTCGTGCTTCGACAGTCATATACTAGCTTATGTTATAAAACAGAGCGCCTAAAGAGAAATGAAACTCTTTTGGTTTTATATTTAACTTATCCATCTAACTAAATTAACTTATTCATCTAAATAAATGTGAAGTGGATATTATAATAAAAATGAATACGAAACAACTTTTCTTTTGAATGAGGCCTTGGAATTTTTATTCGTTTTAGGCCATCAAAATAGTTGGGCCGCCATTGGGTTTTGGATACGTGTGCTATAAACAGCTTTGTTAACTTTGCAGTCTTTGTTTCCACGTATTCCTGGACATTAAGGCGTCAGGTATGTATGTTTATATACGAAAAAACCTTTTGAATTAACTACTTTTATTAAATACGTAATACGGTTAGGACTCGGTTACAGGATGGTTGAGAGCATAGGAAATGACGTGGGGGCACGGGTCAAACCCGGGGACGTGGTGATGCCACTCTACTTAGGTGAATGTGGTGAATGCCTGAATTGCAAATCGGGAAATACTAATATTTGTCATGTTTACCCTGTTCGCTTTGATGGTCTCATGTGCGATGGCACATCAAGAATATCGGTTGCATCGACTAGGGAAACCGTGTACCAACAATTTAGTTGCTCCACATGGTCCGAGTACACGGTCATTGATGTCAACTATGTGATCAAGGTTGACCCTAGGGTGCCTCTTCCCCATGTCAGTTTACTCTCATGTGGCTTCACTACCGGACTTGGTGCACCATGGAAGGAAGCCACGGTCCCTAAGGGCTCTTCGGTTGCTGTTTTCGGCCTTGGTGTTGTTGGTCTAGGGGTACATACTTTAAATTTTATTTGTATAACCTTTTTATGCTATAAAAATAAATGTAGTTAATTTTTTTTTGTTAATCATCATTACATTATCCGTCATGGTACATGTAAGGTAATAAAAGGAGCACAAATGCAAGGGGCGTCGAAGATAATAGGCATTGACATAAACGAAAAGAAAGCAGCAATAGGAGAGGTTTTTGGGATGACGGATTTCATCAACCCTCAAAACCATCCCGACAGACCAGTCTCGGATTTGGTGAAAGATATGACAAAGGGGCTAGGTGTCGACTACTCCTTCGAGTGCCCCGGAGTCACGTCCTTGTTGAATGAATCCCTTGAGGCTTCTAAAATTGTACACTCACTTAAAACAACCCAAACTTATTTAACTTTGATTGATTCTTAATTATTACCTTTTATAAACATAATATTTAACAAATGGCAGGGAATAGGTACAGCTATAGCAATTGGAGCTGGGCTAGATTCGAACTGGACCATAAGAACCTCAGCCCTAATGAGGGGTTGGACTTTGAAGGGTTCGGTAATGGGTGGTGTCAAAATCAAATCTGATCTCCCTATTATACTCGGCAAATGCATTAATCAAGAGTTAGAGGTGGATAAGCTTTTGACACATGAAATAAATTTGGAAAACATAAAAGAAGCCTTCGAGATATTGAAGAAACAAGACTGCCTCAAGATTCTTATCAACTTTTAATCACAGTAAATCCTCAATATTGTAAAACCAACAACTTACCAACCATATCAGCGCATGTTTTGTAAACAACTTGGTTCCCTTGTAATTCATAAGATGGTTCACTCTGTTACCTTCTATATAAGGGTGGCAAACCCAACCCAAATTGGTTGTTTTGGGTCAAGATGGATAAACTTTAAAAGTAAAATGAATTAGGATGGATCATAAAAATTCTACAAGTGAGTCAGGATGGGTTGTAAATATACAAGTGAGTTTCATTTATAGGTTAAAATGGGTCAAAACAAAATATCCAAGTTATCCAAAATTTATCTATTTCAAAATACCCAAACTATCATGTGCGAAACAAAACTTATCCGAAACCCAAAAAACGATCAAAACGAAACAAAAACCCCGAACTGACTAAAACGAAACAAAAACGAAACTGAACCGAATTAGAAAAACGACCAAAACGAAAAAAACGAAATGAAACCGAAAAACTGACCAAATCGAAACAAAAAAAGCGAAATGCAACCGAAAAGCTAACCAAAACTAAACAAAAACACCGAATCGACCAAACCGAAACAAAACTGAATCGAAATAGAAAACCGCCAAAACGAAACAAAAAAACCGATATGAAACCGAAAATTTGACCAAAACGAAACAAAAAAAAAAGCGAAATGCAACTGAAAAGCGGATCAAAACAAAACAAAAACACCGAACCGACCAAAATGAAACAAAACACCGAATCGACCGAAACAAAACAAAAAAAACAAAACGAAACTGAACCAAAATAGAAAAATGACCAAAACGAAACAAAAAAAAAAGCGAAATGCAACTGAAACCTGACCAAAACAAAACAAAAACACTGAACCGACCAAAGCGAAACAAACAAACCGAAACGAAACTGAACCGAAATAGAAAAACGACCGAAACGAAACAAAAAAACTGAATTGAAACTGAAAACTGACCAAAAGGAAACATAAAAAAACTAAATGCAATTTAAAATCCGGACCAAAACGAATCAAAAACACCGAACCGACAAACGAAACAAAAAAACTGAAACGAAACTAAACCGGAATTGAAAAACGACCAAAACGATACAAAAAACCGATATAAAACCGAAAAACTGGCCAATAAAAAACAAAAATAAAAAGCCAAACGCAATCAAAAAGCTTACCAAAACGAAACAAAAAAACTGAAACGTAGCCGACCAAAATAAAACAAATGAATCGAAACGAAACAAAAAAACGAAATGAAACCGAAAAAACTGAATAAAACAAAACAACATTGAAACCGAAAAAACCGAGAAATCATAACCAAAATCATTGAAACTGAGCAGATACCGAAACCGACCGAAATGAAAAAAAGACAAAACCGAACCGAAAAAACCCCGAAAAACTCGAAATTGAACCGGAATAATTTTTTTTTATGAACGAGGAGGATGGGGGAAACATTTTAGTTATTTTACATTTTACGTTTTTTATTTATATTTTGAGTTATTATTTTTTTAATAGTTTTTTTGAATATTTTTTTGAGGGGTTTTTAAAACCCATTGTATGTCAACCTTCATTTGGGTCAAGATGGGTTAGTTTTATCCATCTTGACCCATATCCATCCTAACCCTCTATTTTAAAAATCCATCCTAACCCCATATCCATCCTGACCCATACCCATCTTGACCCATCACCCAAATCCAACCCAACCCACTCCTATTGCCACCTCTATTAATATCAATACACTATTATTTCGAAACTCGTTTGGTTCCAAGGAACCACCCATTTGTTAGGTGGATTCGCCTCTGATCAACACCTAATATAGATTAGTTTTCTCTTCAAGTTTTCCTATCATATATATACATCTTATTGTACCACATTATAATACACATCAAATTAATGAAATCTTCATTTTTCTCTTTATATCTCTTTCTCATATTCTTTAGCTATTAGGTTTGTTTCACAACATATATAAAGTTCTACCATAGACCCATATTAAAGACCTAAATATTAAAGGAAAATACCATAAAAAACCAACATACTTTCTGTTTTTGTTCGCTAAAGTCCCTTAACAATTTTTTGCATGTTAAAGTCTCTCAACATGTTAAATTTGAACAAAAATGTGACATAACTTATAAAAACATTTGAGTATATAAATAATATTCTTTTTCCTGGTTGATAATTCTGACACATCTCAAGAACCTATTACGAATCCTCAATTTTGCAATGGAATTGTTTACTCAAGATCACATGGTGTGAGTTTTTTCTTTTGATGGTGGATCACATATATTATTACAATTACATCACAAGTATCATTGCATCAAAATGGAGCACTATGAATCTGAATTATTTACGGTGCGTTGCTGCAAGCTAGAACATGTTAAAGTATTGGTTATAGTATTAGGAGTTTAGAATGATTTACCAATCATCTTAATTCAAGTTTCGTAAAAAAAGTAAAATAAAAAATAGAAAGAAAACATAATGGAGTTAACAGTATAATATTTTTTTGATTAATTAGGGATGGATTGGTTTGGATATGGGCTATGAAGTTTGTGTGGGATGTTGAACTCAATTGCTATGCTCGATGTCACTGTTCAGAGTTCTTGTCAATTCCGGTTTTCACATTGTATTAAATGGAACCCTAAAAGAATTTGATAATTTTAACTTTTTTAGTCATATTTAATCAAAACAACGTGGCTTTGATGGGTTCCGCATATGAGTTAGATGTTTAAAAGCCACATATACACTTTCCCATATATATTACATAAGAAAAAATAACACATAAGCAAAAAAAATAAGTTTCATATTGTTTTTATGAGTCATGTCACATTTTTGTTCAAATTTAACATGTTGAGGGACTTTAACGTGCAAAAAATTATTGAGAGACTTTAACGAGCAAAAGCAAAAAATATGTTGGTTTTTTATGGTATTTTCCCAAATATTAATTATAAGTTTGGTTTGCCTCGTAGCCGAACCAAACCCAACCAAGTCATTCACACTTCTAGCTTTCAGATTCTCACTAATTCGTGCATGTATTTATTAGTTGGGTTATCAGTTTATAACTAAGTATGGCAAATATTTGATGGTTATCTTTATTTCATCTGTATTTATAAGTGATTTCCTTGCGCACGTTTCGCGGCAAATTTAATAAGATAAAATCCAGGCATTACAGCAACGAGTTACCGTGAATCTGATTGGTATCAGCTATATTCGTTACGTGCCGGAACTAAACCTAAAAAATAAATTTGTCAAATTAACATATTTTAATACAAAAAACCAAATTAAAAATAAACCTAGGTGTTAGTAAACCTAAATACAAGTTCATCAAATTACGTTCGTTACGGTGCCAGAAGTAAACCTAAATATAAGTTATAAGTTCATCAGTTATTCAGTTTAACATATAATATCTAAAACGACACTTATTTGGTCAGTAAAACACGAGCGTTACGACGGTGAGTCAACGCAAATTGTGTCAATATCGGTACATTCATTATGGTATAGACAACGTTAGCAAAACCTAAGCATTATGGTAGCGAATCAACGCGAATTCGATCAGCATCGGCTACCTTCGTTACGTATAAACAAGGAACAGAAGTACACTATTTCTAAGAATAAAAGAAAACTATAAAAAAAAAATGAAAAACCATTAGTACCGACAAATTTTGTTTGAAAGGTGGTTTATTATTATTAAAACACTCCTAGCAAAAAGCTAGAACATGAAGAAAAAAAGTTACAAGCACAATAATAGATTCTTACGACACTCGGTCCTAGCAGTTTTTGTTCCTTGTACTATATCAAAGGTATGCGGAATGTAAAATATCATTAAAAAACATAAGCTTGGTGTGCAAATGTTTTTGTGAACTAATTCATTCCCGAATCACCATAGAATCCACCGAGTGACAAATATAATTAACCCGATCAAGTATTTTTTTTGATTTTGAACTTTTAGAGCTTCCAACCAGTCCATCATTTTACCTGGACTAGAACCGTCACTGAAGAAAGACCAAGCCACGACACAATAAGATGCCAAATTCGACCGACTTGCCATCGGCATCAGCACAGACAATTAATAATTGATATCTCGACCAGGTTGGGTGGGTCTACTACTATTTTTGGTCGTATGGCATTATTGAAGACATGTTGCATGTTGGCCTTTATTCATTGACTAATGGCTGCTTATATTTCCTGCGGCCTAATTTGACTTGTACATAACCAGACACAAAGGTGTACCCCGTCTACAACTTGATATAATAATTGAGAAAAAGTCCCAAATATTAATTTGAAAATATTATATAACACCTACATGACGTCACTTGCATACAATCTATATATTGACACCATTGAATAACTTCAATCTTTGTATATCTTATCACAATCCTATCTTTCAACACTATGGCACACAAGACACCACATGTTATTACTTGCAAAGGTACATACTTTTGATCTTTTCACGTTCTTATATATTTGAAACACTATTAACTTAACAAAGTTATGGGTAACTACAAAATGGTGGTGCAGCCGCTGTGGTAAGGGAAGCGGGCGGAGCAATCACGGTGGAGGAGATACATGTGGACCCACCAAAAGCCACGGAAGTTAGGATCAAGATGTTGTGTGCGAGCATTTGCCATACGGACATCCTATATTGCAATGGGAAACCTATCGTATGTCTATTCACATCAAGTTTATTTATAACCATGTTTTTATAACCGGACTGGTTGTTTAACTAGTTGTCTTACTGGTTCACTAATCAAATCTGTCTAATTGGTTCACAATTTAAAAAAAAAAACAAGAAGACCGGAAAATGTCATTAATAATTTCAAATTAATATATTTAATTAATTATAATTTTAAGCATAATGCGAAACTTGTAAGTCCCAAAATCGACGGATCTAAACGATAAACTTAGATAAATCTGTGTTATAGGAGTGTGGAAAGCAACTATAACACCCGATCTTAGATCGGTTGAAGAAAAGATGAATCGAGAGAGAACACGTGTAAAATATGTAATATTATTTCCTGAGCATTTAGGAGTTCTAGGTGACATGACTAGCTGGTTTATTTTTTTGTAAGGACTTGCAATGTTAACAAAATATGAAGTCGGAAGTGCTAGATGAGCCAGCAAACGAAATTTGAAAATAAAAATATTTTCTTTAATATAATCCAACCATCCGGTCTTGTTCGCTGATTCAACCGGCACAACCGGTTATGTAACCAGTTTCTGCTCTAATCAATCGGTTCGATCTAGTTTTGAAAGCAATGTTTTCGAATTTGCGTGCTTTTAACAGTTTTGTTAACTTTGCAGCCCTTGTTTCCACGTATTACTGGACATGAAGGCGTCGGGTACGTATGTTTATATACGAGAAAAAAACCTTTTGAATTAACTACTTTTATTAAATACATAACGCGGTTAGGACTCGTTTGCAGGATGGTTGAGAGCATAGGAGAAGATGTGGGGGCTCGGGTCAAACCTGGGGACGTGGTGATGCCACTCTACTTAGGTGAATGTGGTGAATGCCTGAATTGCAAATCAGGAAAGACTAATATTTGTCATGTTTACCCTATTCGCTTTGATGATCTCATGCGCGATGGCACATCAAGAACGTCGGTTGCATCGACTGGGGAAACCGTGTACCATCACTTTAGTTGCTCCACATGGTCCGAGTACACGGTCGTTGATGTCAACTATGTGATGAAGGTTGACCCTAGGGTGCCTTTTCCCCATGCCAGTTTACTCTCATGTGGCTTCACTACCGGACTTGGTGCACCATGGAAGGAAGCCACGGTCTCTAAGGGCTCTTCGGTTGCAGTTTTCGGCCTTGGTGTTGTTGGTCTAGGGGTACATACTTTGAAGTTTAATCGTATAACTTTTTATGATATAAAAATAAATGTAATTATTACATTATCCGTCATAGTAAAACCATAAATCAAAAACACCTGCCAAGTAATAAAGGGTGCGGAAATGCAAGGGGCGTCGAAGATAATAGGCATTGACATAAACGAAAAGAAAGAAGCAATAGGAGAGGCGTTTATTATTCTTTTTATATTTTTGTAGTTAACGCTTAACCATGATGGTTCGTGTGCTTAACCATCATGCACCTCCCACTGGGGCAGGTGTCTAACTCTTTTATAGTTTGAGATTAATTGTTTTATACATTAACTGATTCAAGTTCCTTCCCACTATGAACCCTAGAATTTAAAATCGTCCAATTCATTCATAGTTTGGTTAAATTGAGTTGGGGTTTCTGTTAATCGCATAAAAACGAACATAAAGTAATGATTAATTACCGTGATTGATGATGAATTGAGTGATAACGGCCGTTTAGGGTTACGGTTCAAAGCTTGAATGCGAAAACAATCTTAACAGCAATGTATGAGTTAATTGTCTTAGGGTTTTAGGTCGCGAGGTAGGGAGGGAGGTGTGTGCAGGTTTAATTGGAAAATGGTGACGTATTTATAGTGGTTTAGAGACACTTTTGGCCGCGGTTTGGTTATTAACGAGTCAGCTGTCAAATCGTTATTATTTTCTATAATTAGACTGTCGGTGTAACTTATATAAGGTAGATGGACGATTTGGTAAATTCAAGTCTGTTGATTATGCCGAGTTTTGCGAAACAAGAAGGAAAAGGGGAGGGGTGTTGGCCGATGATCGTAGGGAAGAAGAGAAGAAAGAAAAAAAAATTTAAAATAATATTTATAATTTGCATCTTGGTCCTTGGTGTATAGGTGTGGATTCAAAAGTGGTAATAAGTTAGTTAGGGGGGGCTATTATAGCATATTGTTCATAGTTATTATTAATAAATAAATAAACGAAATATATAACCTTAAACGAGGGCGGGAATTTAGTGACGAGCGTTCGAATAATAAATGAGGCAAAAGAAACAAAAAAAAAATAATAAAATAAACGGGTCGGGTTTCGGATTTGAAAAGTAACGAATGTTACAATTTTGTTGCTTGATTCGGCCTGTCCATTAGCCTGAGGGTGGATAGGTGTTGATGTGATCATCTTGATTCCCCAACTGGCACAGAAGTTAGTTGTTCTCTTGCCGGTGAATTGCGAGCCATTGTCACACACTATCTCTGCCGGGATCCCAAATCTTGTAAGGATATTGCGCTTGATGAATGAGATAACTTCTTTCTCTCGGACTTGAACAAAGGCTTCCGCTTCGATCCACTTTGAGAAATAATCTGTCATAGCCAACATAAAGACTTTTCCTCCCGGGGCTCTTGGTAGTTTCCCCACGATATCCATTCCCCACTTCATGAAGGGCCAAGGGCATATAATAGGATATAATGGTTCTGCTGGCTGGTGCAAAATGTTGCTATGTCTTTGGCATGCATCACATTTCAGAGAATAATTCATAGCATCCCTCTTCATCGTTGGCCAGAAATACCCCGTCCTCAGGATTTCGGAGAATAGTGCTCTGCCCCCAGTGTGATTCCCACAATCTCCATCATGGATATCTTGAAGAACTTCTTGAGCTTCTACCTTCTCCAAGCACCTAAGATATGGTCCTGCAAGAGATTTTCTGTATAATATATCATTCATTATAGTATATGTGATTACCTTTGGGCGAAAAGCTCTTGAGTTTTCATCCTTGGGGATAACTCCATCCTGAATATATTTCCTGATTGGGGTAATCCAAGAGTCTTCATTATCCTTAGGATTCTTGACTCCCACATTTTCGTCATCTTTTGATATTTCATTGACACCTTGCTCTTCTATTGCTGGGCTCAGGATTTGTACGATAGGGATCTTGACACCTTCTGGTATCCTGAAGGATGAAGCTAAATATGCCAGGGCGTCTGCTTCAACATTCTCTTCCCTAGGTACCTACGAAATATCAAATATTTCGAAACACTTTGCTAGTTTTTTGACTAGCTCTAGATATTTCATTAGTCTTTCTCCTCTAATAGTATATGAACCATTAAAATGATTAGTTAATAATAATGAATCAACATGTACTTGAATAAACCTGATTTTCCTGTCGATTGCTAGTTGTAATCCCGCTATCAAAGCTTCGTATTCTGCCTCATTATTTGTGGCTTGAAATCCTCAGGATATGGATTGAGGTATAATGTCCCCCTGTGGCGATTTCAGCAGAATCCCGAGACCTGTTCCTCTAACATTTGAAGCACCATCAGTGTATAGAGTCCACTTATCATTTGTTTCTTCAAGTTGTTGGACTTCCAAGTCTGCCTTTTCTTTAAGCTCACTGGTGAAATCAGCCACAAAATCTGCTAATGCCTGGGATTTGATAGCAGTCCTGGGTTCATATGTTATATCATATGCACTTAGCTTTACTGCCCATTTTGTCATTCTACTTGACATTTCTGGTTTTCTCAAAACAGAGTTAATAGGATAGTTAGTTTTAACACATATAGGGTGAGTTTCAAAATAATGTCTAAGTTTAGTAGATGCCATAATAAGGGCTAAAATTAGTTTCTCAAGATAAGAATACCTGGTTTCAGCATCCAAAAGACTTTTACTTACATAATATATTGGATGTTTATGACATTCGAGATCCTTAGCCAAAACTGCACTTATAGCATTATTTGATACAACAAGATATAGAGATAGAGATTCACCTTCCTCGGGTTTTACCAGTAAAGAAGCAGAAGAAAGATATGATTTTAAGGATGATAAAGCTTCCTCATGCTTACTGGTCCACTCGAACCTCTTATTCTTCTTCAGGATTTCGTAAAATTCTTTGCATTTTTCTGAGGATTTGGATATGAATCTGTTGAGTGCCGCTATCATGCCGGTCAGCCTTTGAACATCCTTAACTGATTCTGGGGATTTTAGATTCAGGATAGCTTGTATTTGTTCTGGACTCGCTTCTATCCCCCTTTTGGTGACCATGTATCCCAAGAATTTGCCAGCCTTCACTCCGAAATGGCATTTCGAAGGATTCAGCTTCATGTTGTATTTGTCGAGGATATCAAATGCTATCTTGAGATCTTGAAGGTGATCTTCAGCTTTCTTGGACTTCACCACCATGTCATCAATATAGACCTCCATTGTGTCCCCCAGTTGCTCTTTGAACATCATGTTAACTAACATTTGATAGGTTGCACCTGCATTTCTAAGTCCAAAGGGAATAGCAATATAACAATAAATACATGTGGGAGTCATGAAGGCCGTATCTTCTTGATCTGAGGGCTCCATCTGGATTTGCTGAAATCCTGAGGATGCGTCCATAAATGTCAGCATCTCGTGACCAGCTGTAGCATCCACCATTGAATCGATGTGTGGTAGAGGGAATGGATATTTAGGACAAGCCTTATTCAAGTCTGTGAAATCTACGCAAACTCTCCATTTGCCATTCTTTTTCTGTACAACCACCACATTTGCTAACCATCGGGGATATTGAACTTCCCTAATCATTTTCGCCTTCAAGAGTCTTTCTACTTCCTCTTGAATGATTATGTTTCTTTCAGGTGCAAACTTTCTTCTCTTTTGATGGATTGGCCTGAAAGAATTATCAATTCCAAGTTTATGTGTTATAATATCTTTGGAAATACCTGTCATATCTTCATGTTTCCATGCAAATGTTGATCGCCTTGACTTGAGGAAATCGAGCAATTTTGACTCAATATCCTCAGGAATGCTAGTTCCTATCAGCACTTTGACTTCAGGATCCTCAGGATAAAGAGGTACTTATTTAATTTCTTTTTCCCTGGCCTCCATTACGCCTCATGCTGGCTTCTGTAATTGCTACGCCTGCTGGGGTTTGGCAGTACATTTCATGGAAGAGGTGCAGCAATTCTTTGCGTCTTGTTGGTCACTGATGATTTTGATAACTCCCCACGGACTTAGGAGTTTTACACATTGGTGATAGGTAGATGGGACTGCTTTCATCTCGTGTATCCAGGGCCTGCCTAATATAATATTGCAACAAGATAAACAGTCAATAACACAAAATTTTTGCATTTTATTTACCCCTTCGACATATATTGGGAGCTTAATCTCCCCAATAGTGTTTTTAGTTTCTCCACTGAATCCAACCAATACTGAGGAACTGGGGATGATCTCATCCTCAGGAATATTCATCTTTTTCAGCACGTCTAATTGAATAATGGTGACAGAGCTTCCGCTATCTATGAGGATCCTGCGAACATAATGGTTAGCCACATATAAAGTTATTACCAAACTATCATGATGAGGATCCTGAACATCGACTCTATCGCTTTCATCGAAGGATATAATACTCTCTTTAGTGAGAATAGATGTCTTTGTTGGCCTGTCAGCCACTTCTAACTTTCTTTGGTCAACATTTCTCTTTGCAGCAGAATAAGAGGTTCCACAGATGTCGGATCCTCCGGATATGAACATGATTGTTCTTGCATCTGTTGGTGGAGGAGTTGGCTTTTCAGGAATTTTCTCGGGATCTTGCTCTCTTCCCTTCTTCTTGCCAAGTAGCTCTTTCAGGTGGCCCTTACTGAGAAGATAGCTGATTTCCCTTTTCAGTGCAATGCAATCATCAGTCAAGTGCCCAAAGTCTTCGTGGAAGGCACACCATTTTGATTTGTCTTTCCAGGCTCCTGGTCTCCCCGTTTTCCTTGGCCACCTGGCTTTCTCACCTAATTCCTGCATAGCACACATTAGTCCACTAATATCTACCGAAAAACAATATTCAGAGATCTTAGGATATGCTTCGTCATCTTCTTTATCTACTGCATTAATCCTGGGGTTATCAGGCTTGTGGTAAGGCTTTGCTCGATAAGACTTTCCCGGGGATTTGAATTTCCTGTTCGTCTGATCATACTTCGGGATATCTACCTTAGAGTTTTTCTTGTCGTCTTCTAGCCTGATAAACCTCAGAGCTCTGCTTCTTGCTTCATCTAATGACCTGCATGGAGTCATAACGAGATCATCATAGAAAGAGGAGCCTTTATCTAACCCCAACTTGAGAGCTTCCACTGCTGAAGCTGGGTTTAGATTCGGGATTTCCAGCGACTCCTTACTAAACCTGGTAATAAAATCTCTCAAGGATTCCCCAGGATAGGATTCTGGGTAACCCTATAAAGATCACCTGTCATTTTCTCAAAAGTTCTACTGCAAGAAAACTGGTTATTAAACATGTTAACTAAATGAGAAAAAGAATTGATAGTGTTAGGGGGAATACTCAGTAGCCATTTCATGCCTGCTCCGGTTAAGGTAGACCCAAACCCTTTGCAAAGACATGCTTCCTTGATTTCCATAAGGATTGGATTGATCTCCATACGTTCTCTGTATTGTGCGACGTGTTCCTCAGGATCTGTCGAGCCATCATACAGTTTCATATTTTGGGTTTGAAACCGTTTTGGGATCTGAACGTCGCTAATCGATGGCACGAACCGGGATATATTGTGGCTATCAGTTGGAACTTCAGCTATGGGACGGATTACACCGGGAACATTTGATATCATGTCCTTAAGCTTCTGTAACTCTCGGGCTAAACTTGAACTTATGCCTGAATGATGTGTCACTGACGCATTCATTCATCTACTAGGTTACTTACCCGTGTAGCACACGTGTTAGAATATGTAATTTTTTTAAATAATAACTGTTTCGGTCAAAAATTAACAACTAACTTTTGATCAAATTAGTGCGTGAGGCTAGGTGCTTAATGGTAAAAAGATCGAACACAAAGATATGATTACGAGGGAAAAAACCCTTGATTATAATAGTCTTCATTTCGGTCAAGAGTTTACAACTTAATCCTTAGTCGAATTTGCTTCGGTTAAGGATTATGAACGTAACTTTTGGTTGAATTAACGCTTGATTATTATGATCTCCGGCACAAAAAACCCCCGGACAGTAAAAACTATCACCGTCAATATTATTAATAATGAAATCGGTGAATACAAAGTGTTGGAGCTGACAAGTGATCGTGAGCTAAGTGATACAATGAGTAATAGTAGCTAAACAGTGAGTTGTGTGTGACCTATCGATATTATCAGCTCAATATATAATAAGAGATTTACAACTGATATCCCGATTATTCTGGAAACCCTAGACTAAGTCTTCAGCAAGCCGTTACTGCCCACGTTTGTTTGTTGACGAAGTTCAAGCAGTATTCCGTTGTAATCCACGTTCTTATAAACATATTTAACACGTGCTCTTATCTGCAAAACAGTTAGATAATATAGGATAATTGAATTAGTCAACGTACCTTTCTCAGAATAACCGCTTGAGTCCACATCCTCAAGTTATGCTCAATTCCGAGGATAAAAATCCGCACCCAACAATAACATAATGTGAAATACAAAAAAATGTATCATATATATAAAGATATATTATAATATAATATAATTACACATTACGCAATTTGGAAATAAAAAGTTGTTAGTAAATCCATAAATCATAAATTATTTATTTGTTATTTTCTATATCAAAACTTAGTTGTGAATGACTACTTTTTTAAACCAACTCGTGGACCAAAACTCATTCTAATCATAAATTGTTTTGACATGAACAATGTTTGATAATTTAACCGGTTAAAGAAACCCACCCGTTTCATATTGTTACTTATAAAAATCTAATATTAATAACTAATACAATATATTTTATATTAAACAAATTAACATGTTTATGATGGTATTAATTCTTTTAAATTATAATGAAATTATTAAAAATTGAAAATGAAATATTAAAAAGAGAAATATATTTAATATGAGAGAGAAGAGGGAAAATTTTGTAAGGATCACCATGGTGATGACATGTGACACTTAGAAAGCTTTGTTTATTATATAGTAAAGATGTTTCACATTCATGAGAAAACCCATCATATACGATTAAAAAAAAGTGGAAAAAATATCCCATGGCCCATACCCTCTATTTTTTTTAACTTGAACCCAAGACCTCTCATTTTATAGGAAATATATAAAGAAAACAAAACTTTAATTGTTTTATTAAAGTTGTATACCTTTTTCAGATATACTTTTATGATTTTTTTTTCATGAATGACTATAATAACTAGATGACATAAATGAAACGGTTATAAAAATTGATTGTGTGATGGATGTGTCAATCGTGTCGGGTTAAAAGGTAGTGGTTAACGAGTTGGATTGTTCAACCCAAACATGCCACACATTTGTATTGTAAAAATATCAACAATAATTCACACTATTTTAAGTCGCAAAACTCTATCATGATTTGGTTAATCCACTAATCTAATTGGGTTAAACAGGTTGTTGAATAACATTCAAGTTACAAAAATGTTAATTGTGTTGGTCAGTTGAAAAAAAACATGTTAAGCTGGTTGTAGGTCAACATGTTTAGTTATGCGTGTTAAATGGGTCAACCGAACACAATCCATTTGAATAAACAAAATAGCCCGTACACAATCCGTTAAACGGTTTACATATGACAACCCAAAACTGATTATTTTCGTATAATGTTGAAATTATTCATACCATTGAATAATTGCTAGTTATTAATAAAACATGATGTGAAAATGTAATTGTGAAATATAAAAGTCACTTACTAAATGCTTATATAAGTTTCATAATTGTTTTGTTTTATTTGGTGGGGACATAAGATGGTTATAATATAAAATTGAAGGTCCAAGAATTTAAATTTAATTTATGTAGAATGTAATATTTAGTAAGTTAAAAAAAAATTAATTACTAATCAATGTTATTAAGATTGAACTGGACCGGCCGGTTGAACCGGTCCGACCGGTATTCGGTCCATCGATCGGTCTGATTTTATGCAGCTCGTCCTGTTTCATAAAACCGGCCGGTCTGAACCGTTCACCGGTTCAACCAGAAAACCTGACCGGTTCAACCGGTTTACTATGAAAAAAAAAATATTTTTTTTGAAACTTTTTTTCAGTTCAAACCGCCATTTTTAGGGAATATCGACCTGTTCAACAAGTTAAACCACGGAACCAGTTGTCCGTCCTGCTTGCTATTCGATCCGGTTGTGAAAACATTGATACTAAAAACTCTATAGTATTTAGATGCCATAAAGAATAATGCAAAAAAAGAATAATTATTATTTTTTCAATTATTAAGTATATAATAGTACACTCCTGTGAAAGATTCCACTGGTTATGTTTGTATTAATTTTCTCTTGAAAATAAAGCAAAAGAAGAAAACGATAAAAACATGGCGAATGCGTCCATCGATCTTTGCTAAGACCGGGTGTGGTGGTCACGTTGTGGCTAACGTTTTGGTGAAAACGCGGGGGGTACACCGCCCCCCCCGTGTTATGTTGAATTTTTTTTGTGCGTTGTATCTAAAACGCGGAGAATGGCACATTAATCAAAAAGGACCGTTGCTTTTTAACCGTTGGAGAATAAAAAAAAATAAATTATTTCCTATATATTAAACCATTTCATCCCCAATCAAACCTCATCAAATTTATAAAAATTATCTTTCAACTCTATAAAAATTCCTTACACAAAATTCACTATATATGGATCCTCCATCTATATATAAACAGTTTTTCGGGCCCGACCAAGAAGCCGAGGACGTGGAGGAGGAACAGGCGGTTACGAGTGCGATTATGCTCGCGACACAGTATATGAGTTCCGTTACGGGTGCGATTAGCTCTTCACCCCCGTTCCAAAAAGAGCATATATCGAACGAGATCGTGCCGAAGCCAACAACCGGTTGATGGCGGATTACTTCTGAGACTCGCCGAGATACAAGAACCCGAAGACCTTTAGGCGTCGTTTTCGGATGTCTAAAAATTTATTTATGCGCATCACCAATGATTTGGAGCGTGAGTTTGATTACTTTAAGCAAAAGCCTGACGCTCGAGGGACGCTAGGATTCACGGCTATTCAGAAGGTTACGTCAGCTGTGCGCGTGCTCGCCTACGGAAACACGACCGACATCAACGACGAGTATTTAAAGAAGGCCGAAAAAACAACTCGGGACACCTTAGAGTATTTTTGTTACCGTACGTTTTGTTTTTTTTTTTAAATAGTTTATCACTTGTTTACTGTGATCATTTATTTTATAAAAGTTTTGTAAAATATAGGAATATTTAAACTATATGGACCACATTATCTGAGAGAGCCCAACGTTAACGATCTACAACGTCTTTACGAGGCACATACAAGGGTGCATGGTTTCCCCGGCATGATAGGGAGTGTAGATTGCATGCATTGGGAATGGGCTAATTGTCCAACTGCTTGGCGAGGTCAATTCACACGAGGTGACCAAAAGGGACCAACGGTCAGCCTTCAAGCGATTGCTTCATACGACCTTTGGATTTGGTCGGCATTCTTTGGTGTTCCCGGTTCCAACAATGACACAACCGTCTTAGAGCAGTTTCCTGTGATGGAGAGTTACATATCTGGGACCGTTCCCGTCGCTTCGTTTTGGGCTAACGATAACTTCTACGATCATGGGTACTATCTGGGTGATGGAATATATCAAGAGTTCGCGATAATTGTTAAAACATTCAGAGACCCGATGGATGAAAAAAGACAGTATTTTAAGAAAGTGCAAGAGTCTGCGAGAAAGGATATCGAGAGGTGTTTTGATGTTCTTCAACAACGATGGCATTATGTTAAAAATCCTTGTCGTCTGTGGTCTTTAGAAAGAATGAGATGTGCTATGTATGCGTGTATCATAATGCATAACATGATCATCGAGGACGAGGGAAGAGCAATATGTCCAACTTTCATACCGGACCCGGATCCACCACGGACTCCAGCAAGTATGGAGCAACGACTCGAAAACTCGGATTCCGTGCGGTCAAGAGAGATACATAACGCACTAAAGGAGGATTTGGTCCAACATCTTTGGATGTATCGGCCTCTGCCTGGTGAAAACGATGATCAAAACGAGGGCAACAATGAAGACGATGATGAAGACAACGACGATGATGGCGAAGACGACGAGGACGACGAGGACGACGACGAAGAAGGCGAAGACGACGACGACGACGACAACAACGACGAATAGTTTTTTTTTTATTTTCTTGTAATATTTATTTAATAAAATATTATTGTTATTTGATTATTCTTATTAAAAATTAAAAAAAAAAACAAAAAGTGTAAAAGTGACTGGGCGCCACGCGGCGCATAATCCCTGGTAGTGGAGAGTTATGACCATAGCCTGTTTTTGTACAAAACCATAACTCTGACTGTGCGCCACGTGACGCATAACCCCTGGTAGTGGAGCTTTATGACTACATATGGTCTAATGGCTTTTCTTTTTATGTTGCATTATTATTATTCTAAGCATTTTCTATTTTATAAACAATTAAACAGATGAAAATTCTTATACAATGGGCGTAATATTAGGTTTAACAAAAGCCTTATGTTTTGTTTCGATGACAAAATGGTTTCAGGTATTTATTATTTATTTGTGAACGACGTTCAAATTAAAAAAAAAAAATCCAAACATGTTCGGATTTTAACATATAGCATTTTTTAAATGTATTTTAGACCACAATATTACTCGTACTTACTTTATACATAAATCTAGATTACCCTTTGCTCGTATTTAAACATATATTTTTTAACATAAATCATTTATTAAGTGACATGTATCTTTATCAAGTAGAAGGTCTCATATTGACCGGACATATATCTTTTTAACACGGTTTTTATGATTCATAAATATATCAACATAAAATTATTTTAATATTTTTTAAGAAACTAAGCAAATAAAGAAAGATATGATTCATGCTTAACAAATAAATGACGGGGTATTGAACATTGAAGGAGATGGCGAGTCGATGCGATGGTGAGTCGATGCGAATTCGGTCGATTTCAGTTATGTTATTTACGGTATTTGAATTAAAAAAGGTTAGTAAAATCAGGCCATTGGTAAACTTGAGTGTCGTCTTTTCCGGATGTTTAGGTGGTGTGAGTATGCGAATTCAGTTGATTTTCCGTCATGTTCATTACGATACCAAAACTAAAACTAAATTAAATAATTAAAAATTGAGCTAGACCAACGGGGTGGCATCCGTTGCTAAAACTGGGGGGGGGGGGGTTGAGGTGATAATTTTACGCGAATTTGGTCGGCTTCCGCCACGTTTGTTATGGTACCAGAAAAAAAGAAAAAAAGAAAATGATGCTCAGTCGGTTTTCGTTATATTCGTTACGCGGTAACTGAAGTTAAAAAATATTCTGAACCAATACAGTGCCACTAGTGATCCAATTGAGGTCTTGTCGGCATAAAAGTTCTTAAGAGTTATATAGTATAATATGTGAAGGTTGTATTACTTATGATACAACTCTTAGTTTAACATATACATTTTTAACAACTAATTTTGTAAATCTTTACGTGCCTTTTGTGAAGCTTCAACCCTAGCCTTTAATGGGTAACACCAATATCTTTAGCATCACAACACAATTGGTGAGTCCTTAATTTATATATTGTTTTAAATTTTAGTTACAACTGAAGCTAATTACTAAAAATAAGAACATACTCAACAATATTATTTAAATAAATAAATAAATAAATTAATACTAAACTTTTTTTTTATTAAAAATACTAATATATGTAATTTTAAAAGTATATTTTTTAGACACCACCATTTAAAATGACAGGTGTCTTCTTGACATCCGTAATTTCAAATGACAGATATGAATAGTGAATACAGTACTTGACTGACTAGTTGACAACACTACCTTTTCTTTTTTGTAACATCGTGAAAATTTCGAGTTCAAAATGTAAACTTTTCAAAGTAAAGGGACTAAATTTGCCAAATTCCAAAGTTGAGGGTTTAAAATGAAAAAATATGGTTTCTTGTCCTATCGCGCTACGCGACGGGGCAAAGGACAAGCCCATCGCGTACCGCGATGGGACTTGGTTAAAGCTTCTGGTTGAAGTCAACAACGATACGCGATCGCTGTTGAGTCTACGTCATCGCGGTGCCTGACACGTCTGTCACATTTTCACCACGTGTCCACACGTGGCACACCGGTCGCCATGGGTCCCGACACGTGGCCACACGTGGCACAACGTCCGCCACGTGTCAACACGTGGCACACCATCTGCCACGTGGCGACACGTGGCAGGCCCACTGTGTGCGTCACCAAGGCTACGTCGCGGTACGCGACGGGTGCCTTGAAGGCGGCTGTGTACCGCGATGGGACCCCAGAAATTGCCTATAAATAGCAGCCTCGGGTCTTCATATTTTCACACACAAATTCAGTAACTCTTTCTCTCTCTAACATCTCTCTACATTCCCACAATCATATTAATGATCCACCTCGATAAATGTGCTTCGATTCCTCAATAAAAGTGTCCCGATTCTCGATTTCCGTGCCAACGTTTCCTCGAAGTTTGTGCCACCCTCCACCCACATACTACCAGGGAAGGCGCTTGTTCTCGAAAGGCGTGCCATCAATTGTTGAAGATTGGTGTTGTCGTTAAAGTGCCAAAGTTGATCAAGAAAAGTGAAGCGGCATTGGAGTGTTGCTTGAGTCCTAGGGTTTCCGAAACGCCAACAAAGGTTAGGCGTAACGACAATTGAATATAATATAATATTATATTAAAGGCTTAAGCCTTAAGTCGAGGTTATACTCGATACCTCGAATAAAAGAAAAGAAAAGAAAACATAACAAATAAACAAGAGATAAGAATATGAGAATTGATAAATATATATGTGTGTATATATATATGAATATATTCTTTGTTATGGAAATTATTATTTAAGCAATAATGAGTATTCTTAAATAATAAAAGAAAAATAATACGTTTCTTGAAGAAGAAGAAATGTCGGGTTTTATATAAACTAAAGGTTTATAATTTACTTTTAAACTAAAGGTTTTCAAGTAAAAGAAATATATGAACTAAAGGTTAATCGTGGTAGAGATATAAAATAAGACTAAAGGTCTTAAGCCAGATTGAATATCCGACTAACAAATGTTTATACTCGTACGATAGGTGCGAGATAAAAAGGGAAAGACCCTCGGACGGTGAGTGAAGCCGATCCCAAAGAGATAAGGTGAATACGCCCCTAAACTTTTATAAACTTGTTTTCGAATGAGTCAAACATGTTATATGAAAATTGTTTACAAGGAACTATGTGTTCCTAAAATCGTTATAAATGAGAGTATAAACCTATCCCTCAGGCTGTGGTATACGTGTGTTTGGATCCTTACATAGGTGGTACTACGCGGTGGGCACACCGCACCACCTTAGGTCGTAGGACGCTCTCCTGCAGGGAGTACGACCTTTTGTGTATATTTACGGGTACTTAACTAAATCGAACGCTGCGGTGTTTGCTGAGGTGACCTAGAGTAGAGACTTGAATTTATAATGTGTTGTTTTAACTTTGTTATTCCTAAGCCACGATGGGCCGAAGCAGGCGTAGTCTCGAGGGGTAATAAAGTAAAAGAGAATATTTTAGCGTCAGCGTGTTCACCAGCATTCGCTGCTGACGTATTTTCTTACATTTTGCAGGTGAACAAGATTAGCGCTTGGATGCGTCGAAATGCTATATTTAATCCGGTTATGACACTCGTCAAATTAGAGTCTCGAGTTATATTCGTTTTGTAAACTTTTATTTTATAAAACCGACTAGACATTTTTGTTTTCCTTATTTAATTATTATATAGTATTATTATATATCTCGATCACCAATAAAACGATGTTTGTCACATTATAGTGTCGTAAGAAAAACATAAGAAGTTCAAACTAATTTTCGTAAAGTTAAAAGATTTTGGAAACCTTTAAACGCATTTTAAACTTTGACTGAAACTTGAGGGGCCACTTCTGTAAATATGTATTACATATATAAGCCAAAAATACCTAACCCTATCTTATTATCATCACAAACAATAACACCAGCCGCCACCCCTACCTTTGGCCGTTTTCCGGCGACTTCGGTTTTCCGGCGAGAAGCCGGCGCCGACCACCTCACTCCCACCACCTCTGGCCACCACCTTCCACTACATCACCACACCCTAGCCCTGCTCGGGCAGCCCCCCTCTCCCTCCGCTCGTTTTCCGGCAAGTAAACCACCACCAACCCCCACCATCCTCCCTTCCCCTTTGTTTCGCTTTTCCGATGACCGGAATTCCGGCCGCCGTGGCCTCTCAGCCGCCTCTCTCTCTCTCTTCGTCTCTCTCATCCTCTCCGGCTCACTCTCTCTCCTCGACACTCTATCTCTCTCGGCTCTCTCTCTCTCTCACAGTCTCTACCTCTCTACGTCTCTCTCTCTCTCTCTCTCTCTCTCTCTCTCATTTATACGTTTTTCCGGCGGTCGAAATTTGGCTCCGGCAACCCTCCGTGTCTTCATCTCCGGCAGTCTTCATCTCCGAAGACCTCGTGAACAACTAATAGGTAAACTAACAATTTTGGGTTTAATTACGAGTTTAATTAACAAATCGTTATCTTGGTTCGGTTGGTTTGTACATAAATTGTTGAACTAGAAGTCACGGGTTCGAGTCTCATCCTAGACCAGTTTTGGTATTATGTTTACACTTAACAAATTATTGTTACTGTTAGTATTAATATTAATACATAAAGGTTATTATTAGTATTACTACATATAACTCACTATTATATTTATTAATTGATAATATTATTATTATCATTATTATTATAAATATTAAAGTTGTTATTAATATTATTAAAGATCATATTATTATTATCTATTAAAATCATATATTTATCATTTATTATTAGCAATAATATTATTATATTTATTTTGTGAACTCGTTTAGAACTCGAACCGACATCGAGGGTGGTATCATTATTTACTATCAATATTATTAATTATTATTATTTTTATCAACAACGCTTTAATAAATACTTAGATTTTTATTCTTTAACATTTATTATTAGTATCATACTATATTAGTATTATTATTAATAATTATTGTTATTTTTATTATCATTATTATCTTATATATATATATATATACATAACATCTCTTTTTAGAATTATTATTATCATTACTATCATTATCATTAATAATATTATTATAAACTTTATTATCTATTCATTTTCATAAAACCGAACTCTTGATTTAAAACCCGTTTTGTTTCTATTTAATATTGGTTTATTTATTTAAAAGCCCAATAAAATAATATCATTTTATTTTAAATTATCAATTAAGTACGGGTCCCTAATCGTTAACAAATTAACCGGTAACCCGACTAACAACCGAACCTTCTCGTCCAATGTTTCAAATGTAGTTTCAACTAAGGTTCAAGTTCATTAATATATTTTATTTATTCATTTTCAATTAGCTTTCAAGTCGGATTCGTTCATTTCGTTTACAAGCTTTCTATATGTTGTAGGTTCCCAGCCGGATCTACACGAGATATCTCGTTCTACGTAGGTGCGGAATCCCTACGTAAGACGTTACGAGCGTAGAAGACGATACGATCGAACACACGTTACAATAAACACAAACACGTTGTATTGCAACCGGAAACACGTGATACAATGATCACTGATTACACAAACTCTCTGACTCGTAAACTCGAATAACTGATTCTATTCAATATTGCCGTAACCTAGCTGATTATAAAGGCGACAACTTCGCCTGGCATGTTCAGGCGAAGTTGTCCCTAACTTCGCTTAGTTCACAAGTTCGCCTGTATCAGCGAACTTGTGAGCTAACTTCGCTTACATACAAAAACACAAATCTAACAAACTCGATTACAGACACTTGACACTGAACTACTGACATCATGTACCAACATATGTCGATCACTTAATAGTTCTCAATTCGTCAATCGAGGTGAGTACATTTCATCCCCCGTTTTCCCTTTTATGTTTTGGGGGTAACATGCATACTTATTCAAAACAAGAATGATTTATTATACACTTTTCTCAAACCACAAACTTTAGGTATATGATACTTGGAATACTTGCTCTTTTGTGTGTTATATGCCTCATATGCTTTATGTGCGCGAGTGTTTATTTTTATGTTGTTGTTGAGCCTCATTAAGTATGATCATACGCTCCCCTAACTACTTAGCCTTGTGCTAGTAGAATAGGGCCTCATTATCCGAGTATGTCGGTTGTTACCGAGTAGAAAGGATCCTCATTACATATGTTTCTATATACCATGATTGATGCTTTTATTTATAGCCTCATATACTTTTGTGGATTTCGCTCATATTATATATACTCAAACTATGAAATTGCTCACCAACATACGTGTTGACAAAATATTATTTTATGCATTGTTACAGGTTTGACTTTTATCGACTTGAGGACTTGACGAAAAACGTTACCAAGACTATTAGGATATTAGTAAAACAAACAATATATTTGTTTACTTGTGTTCAGTTTGTTTGTATGACCAAGATGTGTTGTTTATTGATTTGTGAAATAAATGAGTTGATTTTAAATATTGTCACTTTAATAGTGTCTTGTGTTTTGGGCAATCGGTTGCACCCCGGCATGTTCCGCATTTGGTCGGGGTGTGACAGATTGGTATCAAAGCCACAAGACTATAGGATAGGTGGTTAGACGTAACGACCTAGTATAGTCTTTACCTTAGGGTCCTTATACGTGTTGCCTATACGTGTTTACTCTACTTGATTGTTCCATACACTTGTTTATTAATATACTTATCTATTTCATTAAATCGTATATATATACAAATACTCGAACCATACCACGGTATCCTTACCTTACTTTTGTTTAATTTTATATATACACATAAACACACTTTATAGTACTCCAAGGTATCATAGACTTAAAACGCAAAAACATTAGTTTTTATTGTGTGTTATGGATCACGAGCTTAACTTGGATCCCGTTGTTTCAAATCTTTTTAAATATTGTCTCTTATGAGATGACCACTTTAAGTAGTCGAATGCGAGCGTTCCGTTCGCCATCCTAATTTTCGATGTCAAAACAATAGAACTGCGGTGGCACGTGAACTAGCGTTTTGACATAGCGTTGTATTCTGATTTATTATTTTTGTTACAATCGTTATTTGAGTCGAAGACATGAAAAAGACGCGGTGGTACGTGCACATGTTTAGACTCCAACATGGTATTTTTGTAATAAAGGTTTTTAGTGTCGGAATATCATGTCATGGTGGTTCATGCACGATTTTTCCGCCTTAAAATCTTAAAACATTATTATTATATTTCAAGAATTTAAACCATTTTCACTTTATTTTGTTATAAATTCTTATCACAAGCCCTCGTTTAAAAATTTTATATTTTTTTATATTTTTAATAATTATTTTATATCTCGATTTTATATGGTAAAATTTTACACCAATTTTCTCATTTTGATTTCACAATGATTTAATTACAAGTTTCGTTCATTATGATCTCTTTGATATAAGTTAAAAATATATGTGTATATATATATATATATAGCTAGTTCGATCTGTTCATTATGATTTTTAATATGCCATTTATTTTCATTAAGACTATTTACAAACAAAAATCTTATTATATAAATTTCATAATATTAAAAAGGGTTTCATGACAAATGTTACTTTGAATTTTCAAGTAAATCTTCTATTATATAAACTTTAAATTTTCTTTAAAGCCCTGTACAAAAAAATTGTATAAAATATAATATTTTTATAACTATTTCGTTTATTTTGAACGATCCTTTCACAATATTAATTATTTACACTTTTCACGACGTTTTAATTATATTACATAATATCCATGGTAGGATTCTCATTACCTAAAATCTATTTTACAACAACTTTCATTATGCATTTTTGTTTCATTATAAATTTTCACCAATAAACTTGCATCTTACAATACAACCCGTTTTAATTTCTTATGGTAATTTTGTTTTGATTTTTCAAGAAAATTCGCAAACTTATAGCTTGTAGTCTTCTTGAAACTATCATGCAAAACTTCATAGAAATTTTACTTTAAAGACCAAAAATCGTTTACTCGTGATTTCTCGATTTACAATGCCGGTCATTTTAACTTACCATGATATTTTCGTCACAAGATATTAAATAATGAACTTGGTAAAGAGAAAAAAAAAGGGATTTTTTTTTCGCAACTTTGTTTTGCCAAAACGATACTCATCATTCAATATTGAGACCTCATAACAAATTTTAACATTCGATTTACTTATTTTAAATTCCTCATAAGCAAAATTTTAATTTGATCCTTATAAAAATTTATTTTGCTTCCTCATGACTATCGACTTTTATTTTCACAATAAACCTTAAAGTAACTTTAATATCTTAGTTTTTCTGTGATGTCTCATACTACTTAATTTTAAGCATTTCAAGAACTACTCACGTTATGTGGGTCAATTTATTTTAAATTTTCACGTGAATTATTTTACAACCTAAGTAGACCTGACGTATCTTAACAACTCTCATTTTAGTGGAAAACTTTTAGCAAAAAAAAAAAATTGTGTGATTCACACGCTCGGATCTCAAAAAAAAATCTATTTATATAGTATATATACTAACATGTAATTTTAATTATCAAAATTTTCATGGACATTTCAAACATTATTTAGAAGTTATGATATTTTCAATTTAATACTTATTAGGAGTCAAAAATCTCCCTAGACGCAACCACAAGTTCCCAAATACCCACATCCCGTCTCAAACTACCACCTTAGATCAAACCACCATTCCATTTCAAAAGTTTCCCGATCACTCAAATCTTTCCTCAGTATGAACGAAACCTAAACATCCAAAACTATGCCCTCCCCAACTCAAGCCCATGCAAAATCCAAGAGGTACAATATTAACCCAACAAAAAGCCTTAAATACCGACACCTTTACGCCACGAAAACCTCTCAAACTTACCATCCAAATGCTTCAAAGACACGCCAAACACATTCACCAAATGCCTTGCACATATACAAACCAAAGCTTACCCAACTAAGACTCAAAACCCTTCGACAAATACCATTGTCGAGTCACAAACCATATCGCCACATCGTTCTCATCCAACCATAGAGTTTGATATCAAAATAGCAACCCAAACACTCCTTACAAAATAAATGTATAAACCAAATCTCAACCCAAACTAGCCAAGATCAAAATTATCCAACCCATCAACTTAACCCGAGCTCAAATAAGCCAAACCTCACCTATTAGCCCAACCACTACTCACACAAACATCCAAGCCTAAACCACTCAAAAGACCTAAACTCAACAAACTCCATCGATTCAACTCAAGAAAACTCAACTACTCAAGCCGACCTAAACACCCTCACTTACTACTAAATTTCTAACCCATTCCCCGTACGAAGCCTAAGACCCCTCCCTACGCATGCAAGCTTCGTTTTCCCTAATTTTTTTTGTATTTATATATATACAACTAATGTATTTATAACGACCTCATGTGTTCAAATAATCACTTTTAAATTATACACTCTAAAAATTAGTATATATATATTGTAATATCATGACAACAAAAAAATTTGATTATGAGGATTTGTCTTCAAAGGTTGTTAAACGATTATGTGTATGATTTCAAGATTTTAAATATTGTCACCTAAGATGATAAATCTCTTAATAACTTTATAAATACGAGGTTTCATTTTGAATGTTGAATGCGAAATTTATTTAGTAATAAATTATAACTTTCACCATATTGCATAAACCCAATGACCATGGCTTTGCAAATCTTTTGGGACGCGTTTATAAATATCTTATATTGCTACACAAATTTTCGTCCGATAACGTTTTATGCAAATTATTACTTCTTATTATCGCAAGCATCATCACTTTATATAATTTATTTTCATCACAATAACTTTATGTATACGAACTCCTTTAACAATTTGGGTTATAAGATTTACATTCAATAATGATTAAATAATTTCCCTAGCAATGCGTTACTGTGATGTTCTGTTATTATATTCATTTTCTTGGAAACAATAAAACGACTTTACTTGAGATTTCATTTTCGATGTTATTCTTATATTTTCAATGAGCATTTAAAACGCGATTTACATATTTAGTCATTAATTCGAGTCATACAATTATTGCGATTTTCTTCATTGATAAGATGTTTCGACGACAATATTATGCACATGAGATTTCATTTTGATGTTTTGATTTTGACCGAATTCAAGTTATTCTATGACAATTTGTGTAATACTTTTGAAACCTCAAGTTCGCTGAAAATAAAATTTTGTTTATTTTTCAAACGATATTTCATAAATTTTGTTATTTATAGTTGAGCATTTATGTAAACACGATTCTATACATTATTCTATATCATTTCATCTAATCTATTAACGGCCCATGTGTGGCTATCTACAAGTTTTGGCGCTATTTGAAACCATTATTATAATGACGATTATATAAATGGTTTCACAATAGTGGCCGTATTCACGTTTTATCACATTTCATCGATTGTCTTGGTTGTTAATCAAATATTATTTTATTTATATTGATGCATGTATGCGTCACCCCAAAGAAACTCACCTCATTCTCATGTTATCACATTTCATGTAATCATATTCTCGTATGCTCATAACCTCAAGTTTGTTCACGGATGGAACTCATTTTACGACATTATTGTTAATTGTAATGTAGCTTACCCTTACCTCATGTACTCACTTTTTGGCTTCCTGATTTACACCTATCGGATTTCTCATTTTCACTCTCTGGATTCTCATTTCCTTTATTGGATTTCTCATTTCCTTATATCAGAGTTCTCATTATTAAAATTCAACAGATTTATGCACATTTCAAATGTTTAAGATTTCAAAATAAATACGTCTTTTAAACCACGCAATAGGACGAACCATGTGGACCATACGACGATCTAAATAATTATGGGTGCACACTTAATTATCGAAATCCTCGTATGGAAGCCATAGTAAGTACACTTGTGTGCGATAACTCATGTCCGAGGATGATAGCTGAAAACGGTAAAAATGCGAGTTATGATAAGGGCATGGTGGATACGCCGCTGGTACTTCCTATATATAAGTGCCTTTATTATGTTCTCATTTGTAGCGTTTTTCGAGTCATCCAAAGATGTGACGTTATTCTTTTGCCTAAGTTCTTTTTTTCTTGCAAATTATTTTACTAAAGACAATATTCGTTAATAATTACTTTTCTTTAAGTTTATTTTAATTTCGGGACGGAATTTCCAAAAGTTGGGGATACTGTGACATTCGTCAAATTTGAGTCTCGAGTTATATTCGTTTTGTAAACTTTTATTCTGTAAAACCGACTCAACATTTTTGTTTTCCTTATTTAATTATTATATAGTATTATTATATATCTCGATCACCAATAAAACGATGTTTGTCACATTATAGTGTTGTAAGAAAAACATAAGAAGTTCAAACTAATTTTCGTAAAGTTGCTAAAAGCTTTTGGAAACCTTTAAACGCATTTTAAACTTTGACTGAAACTTGAGGGGCCACTTCTGTAAATATGTATTACATATATAAGCCAAAAATACCTAAACCTATCTAATTATCATCACAAACAATAACACCAGCCGCCACCCCTACCTTTGGTTGTTTTCCGGCGACTTCGGTTTTCCGGCGAGAAGCCGACGCCGACCACTACCTTCCACTACATCACCACACCCTAGCCCTGCTCGGGCAGCCCCTGTAACATCACGGGAATTTTGGGCCAAAAATGCAAGTGTCCAAAGTATAGGGATCAATTCTGCTAACTTCCAAACTCCAAGGGCTAAAATGAAAAATTTGATCTCTTGTCCTATCGCGGTACGCGACGGAACAAAAGACATGCCCATCGCGGTACGTGATGGGACTTGGTCAAATGTTCTAGAAGAAGTCAACAGCGTACGCGATCGCTGTTGAGCCTACGTCATCGCGTACCGTGATGACATGGCCTGACACGCCTGTCACATTTTCACCACGTGTCCACACGTGGCACAACGGTCGCCACGTGTCTCGACACGTGGCCACACGTGGCATATCGTCCGCCAAGTGTTAACACGTGGCACAACGTCTGCCACGTGGCGACACGTGGCAGACCTACTGTCTGCGTCATCAGACCTCGTCGCGGTACGCGACAGGTCCCCAGGGTCTGGGCGCGGTACGCGATGGGAGCCAGAATTTGCCTATAAATAGCAAGGTCCGGGTTTGATAACTTCACACCTCACAACTTGCTCTCATACCTCTCTCTAACATCTCAATATACCTCGAAATTCGTGCCATCGATACACCTCGAAAACCGTGCCATGATTCCTCGATAAACGTGCCATACCTCGATATTCGTACCACTCCCCGACGACGTTCCGAGCAAGAAGGTGATACCGTTTTTACAACCCGACGATCACCTCGAAGTGCGTGCCGAGAAGAGTTGGTGTCTCGATTTGCGTGCTAAAGTGAAGTGGCGATCAAGGCAAGTGTTGGAAGGACTAAGCGGCATAGAAGTGCTGCTAGAGCATCTAGGAAATTATAAGCTGAGAAAAGGTAAGGCTTACCACCCGACTAAAATAATAATAAAATATTATAAAGGCTTAATGCCCTAAGTCGAATTTATGCTCGATGTGTATGGAATGAAAGTAATATAACAAAGAAATGAAATAAGAAAATAAATGTGTATATATATGTGTGTGCGCTATATAGTTCTTTGTTATAATTATTATTTAAGTATAATGTGTATTCTTAAATAATAAAGAAAAGAATACGTTTCTTAAAGAAGAAGAAACGTCGGGTTTTTATAATAAACTAAAGGTTTATAAATATTGCTTTTAAAACTAAAGGTTTTAAAGTAAAAGAAATGAACTAAAGGTTCATCGAGATAATAAGACTAAAGGTCTTAAGCCGGATTGTATATCCGACTAATAAAAGTTATACTCGTACTATAGGTGCGAGATAGCAAGAAAGAGTACGCAAGGACGGTGTTGGAAACCGATCCCGATCAAAGGTGAATACGCCCCACTTTTACAAACTTGTTTTCAAATAATAAACGTGTTATGTGTAAAACTGTACATGAGACTAAGTGTCTCTAAAAACATTATGAATAAGAGTAAAAGCCTAGCCCTCAGGCTGTAGTATACGTTTGTTTGGATCCTTACATATGTGGTAAAATGCGGTGAGCACATCGCACCACGCCTGGTCACGACCTCCAGCCACGATGGGCCGAACCAAAGTATGTTCGAGTGAGAATGACCTTGTGTATATTTATGGTACCTAAGTACGTCGGGACGCTGCGGTGTCTTGCTGGGGTGACCTAGGTAGAGGCTCGAGTTTATAACGATATTGTTTTAACTTTGATATTCCTAAGCCAAGATGGGCCGAGGCATGCGTAACCCTCGAGGGGTAACAAAGTAAAAGAAAATGTTTTCGCGTCAGCATATTCACCAGCATTCGTTGCTGGCGTATTTTTATCTTACTTGCTTATTTGAATAGAGATAAGATTGGCTGATAACCTTTTCTTTCCCTCTCTACATTCTAAACCACCCAAAGATGTCTTATGAGAAATTAATGGAGTATTATGATAATGAAGCAAGAAGAGCAAGGAAATACTACAAGTTCCCAAAAGACGTCATGGATGAAGATTACTTTGAGGCCTTCTTTAGCCGAGACCAATACATTGAGCGTCCTAAACCAATATACTTCCCCGGGACTGAGCAATGCCCAATTAAATTACCCGATAGTCCACCACCACAAAGAATAGAACCATCAAGACACTCGAGCTATCATCCACCGACAATGCCTATGTATCAACCCACGAAAATACCAGCATACCGCCCCTCGGAAATTCCCACCTACCAACCACCACAAGTACCATAGTACTACCCAACCAGATATTTTCCAAATGCACACCCATCCTATACCTTCCTTTCAAACCGACCCATAAAGGAAGAACCAAAGTCCCCATCTTCCGATTGGATGCAGTGCCACTCCGACCAGCGAAGGTGGCATACTGAAAGCTCTACCGTTCATGAAGTCAACTCATAACCCAACAATGGCAAAGGATCATCTCGCAAACCAAGAATGAGGGTGACGATGCCTTACGAGAGTTTCAAGATGCCCGCGATGATCAACGAAGCCACTCAGTATATGGAAGAAGAGGAAGAGCCTATGGAGGAAGAAGATGAGGATCCCGAAGAGGAGGATCCTATGGAAGAAACCGAACCGGAAGAAGAGCATCCCGACAACCCTAATGAGATATCAACATCCATTGATGGATCACTCACTTCCAACAACCCAAGCTACGGTTCTGTCGATTCGTATGTTCAGTATCTTGAGCAGCTAAGGAACCAAGCTTCATCGAGCTTTCCGCCATTTCAAGGAGAGATTCCTTCAATTCAAGAACAAGCTGATGAGATTCGTGAGCAAAATCAAGCCGCCAAGATATACCTCTACCTTGCATCTGATCAGACTTAAGTCCCATATCCTGAACCGAGAAACCATTTCGAGATGGTGACGTTGGGTTACCGTGACCGACCGCCACAGTATGGATATCCCGACGTTATTCCGCAGCCATATGAAGAACACCTAGATCGCGCATTGCACGAGACTGATGACTGGAGGAAGAAGGTGGACGAGGAAGGGAAAAAGAAGAAGAAGATATGAGAGAAGCTTCTTCGCAAATGCAACAAACTGACAAGGGTTGTTAAGAAGTTTTTGAAGGACTGAGATGGTGATAGTGATGGCGTGTTCCAAGAAAGGAAGAATATGTATGTAATGTAGTTCGTTTGTAATGTGTTGTATGGATAAGAAAATATATATATATACATCGGATATGAATGTATATATATAAGTGAGTGTTGTAATAATCCTTGTATGTACCATGTATGGTATATACAAATATAGTACCAACTATTGAGTCACACGCTTAGGCCCTAAGTGAGGGTGTGACATTTTTATTATTTATTATTTTTGAAAATAACATTACTTAAAAAAATAAAAAATTTAATACTAAAAAAGATTTTTAATATTAGAAATTACACTTTTTATTATATATTATTTTTCAAAACAATAATATATGTAATTTTAATATTAAGAAAGTTTTTTTGTTAAAAACATTAATATATGTAATTTTAAAAGTACATTTTTTTAAGATCTTCACCTTTTTTATTAATTTTTTTAATATTAGAAAGTACATTTACTTTTTATTATAAAATTGTGGATGTCTGAAAAAATGTATTTTTAAAATTACATATATTAGTTTTTCTAATAAAAAAATCTTTTTAATGTGAATTTTTTTATTTTTTAAATGATGTTATTTCTAAAAAATAATAAATAATAAAAAGGAAAAATTTATGATTAAAATTACATATATTAGTGTTTTTAATAAAAAAACTTTCTTAATATTAAACTTTTAATTTTTTTAAATAATGTTATTAAGAAAATAATAAAATAATAAAAAGAAAAGGTAGTAGTGTTGTCAAATCAGTCAGTCAAGTACACCATTTACATATGTCATTTGAAATAACGGATGTTAAGAAGACGTCTTCCATTTCAAATGGCAGATGTCTACCGAAATACATTTTGACATATAGGGGTAGCCTATGTTGGGAATTGTGATCTGCCCGTCAAACTGGCTGATCTCATAATTTGACATCCGCCATTTCAAATGGCGGAACACAAAAAAAAAATAGGTAATCGTCCAACTTATCAGACTAAATCTGACATGGTCTACATGTTACTTGACATCCGCAATTTGAAATGACGAATATCCTAATTCCAATCAACAACTTTTCTCTCTCATATAAACCATTTCACACTTAAAAAATTTCCTATTTCAAAAATTTTTCTTTGTATACAATAAGGTATATTTGAGAACCATGAATTTTATATTATTGTTACTTATGTAATATTTAATCTAATGCTATTTGGATTTTTTTCCCATTTATTACTCCGTACTATGTATTAATTGGTATGAATAAAAAATTTATGTAATATTTGTAATGTTATACTCCTTCCGTCTAATTACAAGTGTCTACAATTTTTTGTCTCATTATAAGTATCTACTTTTAAAATTTATTAGTCAATTTTCAAGTTTACCCTTAAACACACACAACTAACATTAATAAACAACATTGATGGACCCACTTTTCAAAGGCATTATTGTTATTTGATAAGAAAAAAAAAATAATCATTCAATCCACCTTAAACTTTTTGTTTTTCAAACATGGAAACTTATAATGAGACGAAGGGAGTATATTTTTATTTTGTTATGCCTTGTTACTAGCACATGTAACACATAAATTTTAACATAGTATCAAACATATCTATGAAAATCACTTATGCACTTAAACATGTCCATTTTTCTTTATTTTTTAAATAAATTCACAATTTATAATATTTATATCTATATCTATATCAATGCTATATATAATGCACGCAAATTAAGACATCAATTTTTAAGTAATTTACAAACACTGAAAGCATAACCTACAACATTAAATATGGGCGAAAATGTTATTTCTACATTAAATCTCACATACATTTAAAATTCTTTAAAATAATTACAATTTTCATCCATTAAAGTTACAATATTGATCCTTAATCTTTTATCTATATATTATTTTATTTTCATTTTTAACCCAACTACCCACACGATTTTTAAACGATCATAACATTTTTATATGTTAATATTTTTTTTTTAAAAAAAAATGACATCATAAAAACGAGTATTTTATTATCTTTAATTTGAGTATGATATTGCCATAGTTTTCGAAGTAAAAAAAATGTGCAAAAGTTTGTGCGGTTTGGGTTTGATGGTTTTAATTAAACCATGACCCAACTCTACATGTTTATTTTGTCGTCGAAAACCGAAACTGAACAGTTTAAAATTAAAACTCAACTAAGCCAAACCATTACCAACGATTATGTTCCGATATAGCTTGTACTCCAATAAAAATAATTGAGTTTAAAACTTAAAATAAGAATTATTAATCTGCATATACCTTCACTTCCAACTAAGACGATATGAATCTGCATATAACTTCACTTCAAACTAAGCACCAACTAATACATTATTAAGAGAATCATACTATGAACAAAGATAACTTTTGTCACACAAATAATAAACCTTATAAGAATAAATAAAAGATGATATCATAACAAGAACAAAGATTATAAAAAAACTTTGTGGAACTTGGGCTAAATTTAAGTTGTAATACACGAGTTTGCTTGTATTAAATAAAACTTTGTTTAACTATATTTTAACTATGTCTAATATATATTATAAAACATATCTAATACTAAATAAGTAAATAGTTAACATTCAATATGTACGACCAGCTCCGATTTCAACCGGGAAACCAAACTGATGAACGATCTCACACAGTGGCGAAGCTTGGACTGGGGCACCGGGGGGGGGGGGGGGGGGAGCTCAAAATGTATACAAAATTTCACAAACGAGCGGGGGCGGACTCAAATTTTCGGCCAAAAAAAACTAAACTTACACTACGTATAAAATTTTTCGGCCGAAAACGGGTAAATTTACACTATTGCGCAAAAAACGGGGGGAGGGGGGGGGGGCGCCCCTAACCCCAATGAAGATTGGCCCATGGTCTCACAGTTTCAAACGGAATAATGATCACCCATAAATTTGTTACATGATTATCAAAGTATGTGTTTCCCGCTTCATCGCGCGGGCACTTTTCTAGTAACTATCATACGCTCATGTGTAAACTTATATGGCTTTACTTTTATCAAGTCACAAACTCCCGTGTTTGACAACATGCTTCGAATAAAAATAACTAATTAACGCACTTATATATCTTCGTCTATACAATAAAAATTTAGATAAAAAAACACTAATCCAACATTAATAAAGCAACTTATAGTGCATATGGTTTAACATATGTGGAAATGCCCAGAATATAACATGACCAACAATTATGATAAATGATCAATTAAATAAATGCCAAAGCAAAATGATGAATACGAGATGTATTCGGCTAAGGTCTTATCTTTATCCAAGTTTCGATCAGAACTTTATTTTTAAGAACTAAGACTAACGGGTTTTGCTCCACAGTTTAGAGTGCCACCTCAGCGTCACATCATACACCACTCTACTCCACACTCTTTTATAATACATGAAAATGATCACTAATTTATCAATTCATCACTTCTCCCTTTTCAAATAAAATAATAATATCTATATAACTAATAGAAGAATTGTAAGGCCCCGAACCCGGTAGCCCTACTTTAGCGTCGGATTTACTCATAAACACAGTTCGTACAAATCAGAGTTCATTAAAACTTTCGCGGAATATAAAAACTTTCATAAAACATTTCATAACAAATTGTCTTAAAACATCATTTTGTCTTTCAAAATAATCGAAACATTTAACTTAAACGTCTTGAGTCTTCCGATGCCAGCCTCTTATTCGGTGCCACGTGTCTCCTCAAGCGAGCTGCCTCATCCTACTCACCTGCGTGCATACTAAAAGTCAGCTACGCTGAGTGAGTTCTAGTTAATCATACACTATACAATACACATAAACTTATATTATTTCATTCATACTTTCATACTTTCATTCATACCTTCATTCATACTTTCATACTTTCATACTTTCATTCATATTTTCTTTACATACATAATCCTACGTTTTAAAGAGCCTTTCGCCCTATAACCTCACAGATATTATAAGGGTCTGGTCCCTAACATCACAGATATTATAAGGGTCTGGTCCCTAACATCACAGATATTATAAGGGTCTGGTCCCTCTTTCCTCGAATATTAGTAGGGTTCGGTTCCCTAGTTCTCGAATATTAGTAGGATTCGATTCCCTCTTCGTTACCATACAACCATACATCATACCTTGAGTATTATTAGGGCTCGGTACCCTTTTCGTAACCATACAACCATCATTTCCTTCTTTTATTAACTTTATTACGTTCATACACATAAGCATACATATCATACTTACCTTATACATAGCGTTACAACCTGACAGTACGTGCAATATCCGAAGATCGTTCACGTACCATCAAGCAATCATTCATACATATCACATCATTCACATAAGGCATACACTTATCTCTTAGGATAAGCGTATTAACAAACATATCGAGTATGCACACAGCCCCGAAAGCATGACACATAAATGGGGCTAGAACTCACCTGAACACGGTTACGTTCACCGTTAATCGTAATCCCTTTCTTCAGTTGTGCACGGCTGACTGTATAACAAGTATACATATCAATTAACTATCACTACTCATATCATCTTTCTAGCCTTAATTACTACCCACAACGAACGGGGGTCCGGGGGCAGCGCCCCTGGCGGCGGGGGTCTAGGGGCGGCAGCCCCTAGCAGGGTCCAAGGGGCAGAGCCCCTGGCTGGGGTCGAGCTTGGAAAAATTTTATTTCCATTAACTGTCTTAACACATTTTTCATTAGATTTTTAATTTATTTTCTAATCGAACTTGACTTTAGGCGAAGTTAACCTTAGGCGAACTTAGCTTTAAGCGAAGTTAAACCTTAAGCGAACTTAACTTTAGGCGAAGTTATCAGTTAGGCGAACTTGGCCGTAAGCGAAGTTATCAATTAGGCGAACTTGGCCTCAGGCGAAGTTACCAGTTAGGCGAACTTGGCCGTAAGCGAAGTTATCAATTAGGCGAACTTGGCCTCAGGCGAAGTTACCAGTTAGGCGAACTTGGCCGTAAGCGAAGTTATCAATTAGGCGAACTTGGCCTCAGGCGAAGTTATCGCTTTGAAGGCGAAGTTATCGCTTTGAAGGCGAAGTTGCCCAGTTCAGCCGCTGTTTGGTTTCTATCAAGCATTTTTGGCGATTTTAACACCCTTGTTATGGTTCGACATCACCCACTACGCTCCCCAACCGTTTTCGGTCGTATAAACACTATAAAGCTTGGATCTTTAAACTTCAAAGATCAAGAATCATACCTTTTTGTGCTTGTTTGGATCTTGTTTAACTTGTTTAATCACAACTAATCGCTCACTCTCTCTCGGATCACGCTCGTTCCTCTCCCTCTGCCGCCGGCGGTGTGTGTGGTGTGGGTGTGTTTTGGAGTGTTAGAGAATAAGATGGAATGAGTGATGTTTTAGGGTTTAGGGGATATTTATATCCCTTAAGCCCATGGACCTAAGGCCCATTCTCATTTAACCCATCTCAATTAATCTAAGTCCATGATCCGCTCCTTACACGATATTAATTAATCAATAACGCGAAATCACTAAACATAACTTTCTTTATTCAACATTAAAATTTTAGGATGTTACAAGAATTAAATATAACTAAAATTACATTTAATAATAATTTAATGCTTAAAAAATTACCTACTAAATCAACTGTAAACATTAATTAATAATTAAAGAAACGTGAATGTAAAATTAATAAACGTATATATGTATATATTTTGTTAAATAAAAAAATGAAATGAAATGGAAGAATAGAGTAAACTGTGATTTCGTTCCTTTGATTGTTTAAATCAGCGGTTTTAGTCCAATAGTTTAAAATTTGCGATTTTTGTTCATGTTGTTTCATTTCACTTGTAATTAAACCCGAATTTTACCCCGTTAAGTTTGGTTATTAAACCCATAAATGTGCCCCTCACTTGAGTTGCGGTTTTGTCTTGTTTCTCCCCAAATAAAACCCAATCCAAATTCGCAAGCCCCTCACATGTGGGGCTGAGGTGTATTTGGGGGAAAAAAGAATAAAACTGTCCCTCACGTGAAGGGCACATTATGAGTTTAACGGCCATACTTAACGGAATTAGTGAATTCGAGTTTAATAATAAGTGAAATGAAACCACACGGACGAAAATCATAAATTTAAAACTATTGGACTAAAACCACAGATTTGGATACACCATAAAGACGAAAACGCAGTTCACTCGATAGAATAAGAGGATGGTACATTAATGGTCATAATTGAATGAAAATGTATATACCAAATATTACGAAATTTAGTTAGCTGAATATGAAATTTTACAAAGGACAAGATAATTAGTTTTTGAGATATGAGATTATTAAAAAAATTAGAGCATAATTAATTTTGCATTATGACATATCAACATGTTATTTTTTATGCTAGATGGGTTTTAATAGAAAGTTTTTAAAATGTTCAGGGTGTATACTGCAACTAAAATTAGGGTAACCTATGTATGCTCTATTTAAACGAATCTAAATCCAATCCTACTATAATAGCTTATTCGCCGCCGCGCTGTTGTATCTCCCATCCATCACACCGATACAAAGACGACTTCTCTTTTTCAGTACCGATGTAAGCACTTTTATTTATTTTATCTTCTCTTATTTTCCTCACAATGTGATAGTTTACATTTATCAAAATCAACTATGATTTTTATAATTATCATTTTGCAATTTTGCAAATTATCATTTTTAAAATCAACTAAATTATCATTCAGTAATTATATGCATAGACTTTGTTGGTGGTGTTGTAATTAAGAGACACACCATCTCAGATTGGTTTGATAATCAAAGAAATTATACACCAAACAAATGAAAAAAAAATTGTAGCAAAAAAATTTCAGTTCCTTATTTGACATGTTCAAAATTTTGATGAGTATGCTTATTCTACTTGTTTTGATTATTCTAAATCTCAGGTTAATCTGGTGCTATTTGCTCATCATATAACATGTTGATTGGCTCATAGCATTTTAAATTATATGCTCGAAAAGGTAAAATCTAAAACTATTCAAACTATGTCGGAAATTGTTATAGACTTGGTCTAAATTACGGCTGTTTTAAAAGTTCGAATTTTAACGAGCCGGTTTGGCTAGATTTTTAAATGAGCCGGGCTCGAGTCAAGGTTGGTACAACTCGTGGCTCAATGTTCGCTCGTCTAAATTAAACACTAAATTTTAATAATATATAAAACTGCCATAAAAAAAGATGAGGTGTTGCTTTCTGGTCGCTTCCCACTAGGGGTTTTCAAAAAAAATTCGAAACCGAATCCGTATCCTAAATATCCGAAAATCCGTATCCGAAATTTCGGATTCGTATAGTGATTTAGTTCGGATATCCGAACGATTCGAAATATTTTTTTAGTTATTAAATAATAAATATTATTTATAATTTTCGGATAATTTTTGGTTATTTTCGGATAATTTTTGGGATATTTTGGATAATTTTTTCATATATTTTGGATAATTTTCGGATATTTTAGATAACTTATCGGATATTTCGGAAATTTGGATAATTTTTTGGATAGTCCAGATATCCGATGTATTTTTATAAGTAGTTCTTAATTTTTTTTATAATTATTGTTTTTCTCGGATAATTCGGATATCCGGTCGGATATCAAAAATTTCGGATTCAGACAGTGATATTGATAGATACTAGATTAGGAAGTATAGGAAAGATGAAATCAAAAGCGTAAACTATATTGATTTGAAGAAGATGATCTCAAGGATCTAGAATTGGGTAACTAACCACCGAAGTGGTCCAGGGCTATGCCCTTCTGATGCTACTACAATGAACCTAACAACTATGTAATATATCTTCTTATCC